>NC_056440.1:72040656-72063073 GCF_018296145.1 Oncorhynchus tshawytscha | reverse complement strand
TAATGTATGAAACAGTATGATGAAGGAGAGAAGCCAGCTGATATAGACCTAATCCTACTGTGTGTTTGATGCTGTATGGTCCCTGTATGGATAGTTTATACTCCGTTGCCTACAGCACATGTAAGCCAAAGTGTTGTAGGTGCAACTAAGCCCTCTTATCAGAGCCACTGCAGGCCAGAGTACGATAACAGAATATCCACTATGATAATGTATGAAACATACTGTAATCAAAGAAAGAAACAGATGAACCCTGTGTGGATGAGTAGACACGTGCCTACACAGTGGTGCATAAGCAGAAGTATTGGATGTGCATCTAAGCACTCTTCTCAGAGCCACTGCAGGCCAGAGTACGATAACAGAATATCCACTATGATAATGTATGAAACATACTGTAATCAAAGAAAGAAACAGATGAACCCTGTGTGGATGAGTAGACACGTGCCTACACAGTGGTGCATAAGCAGAAGTATTGGATGTGCATCTAAGCCCTCTTCTCAGAGCCATTGCAGGTCAGAGTACGATAACAGAATATCCACTATGATAATGTATGAAACATACTGTAATCAACGAAAGAAACAGATGAACCCTGTGTGGATGAGTAGACACGTGCCTACACAGTGGTGCATAAGCAGAAGTATTGGATGTGCATCTAAGCCCTCTTCTCAGAGCCACTGCAGGCCAGAGTACGATAACAGAATATCCACTATGATAATGTATGAAACATACTGTAATCAAAGAAAGAAACAGATGAACCCTGTGTGGATGAGTAGACACGTGCCTACACAGTGGTGCATAAGCAGAAGTATTGGATGTGCATCTAAGCCCTCTTCTCAGAGCCACTGCAGGCAAGAGTACGATAACAGAATATCCACTATGATAATGTATGAAACATACTGTAATCAAAGAAAGAAACAGATGAACCCTGTGTGGATGAGTAGACACGTGCCTACACAGTGGTGCATAAGCAGAAGTATTGGATGTGCATCTAAGCCCTCTTCTCAGAGCCACTGCAGGCCAGAGTACGATAACAGAATATCCACTATGATAATGTATGAAACATACTGTAATCAAAGAAAGAAACAGATGAACCCTGTGTGGATGAGTAGACACGTGCCTACACAGTGGTGCATAAGCAGAAGTATTGGATGTGCATCTAAGCCCTCTTCTCAGAGCCATTGCAGGTCAGAGTACGATAACAGAATATCCACTATGATAATGTATGAAACATACTGTAATCAAAGAAAGAAACAGATGAACCCTGTGTGGATGAGTAGACACGTGCCTACACAGTGGTGCATAAGCAGAAGTATTGGATGTGCATCTAAGCCCTCTTCTCAGAGCCACTGCAGGCCAGAGTACGATAACAGAATATCCACTATGATAATGTATGAAACATACTGTAATCAAAGAAAGAAACAGATGAACCCTGTGTGGATGAGTAGACACGTGCCTACACAGTGGTGCATAAGCAGAAGTATTGGATGTGCATCTAAGCCCTCTTCTCAGAGCCACTGCAGGCCAGAGTACGATAACAGAATATCCTCTATGATAATGTATGAAACATACTGTAATCAAAGAAAGAAACAGATGAACCCTGTGTGGATGAGTAGACACGTGCCTACACAGTGGTGCATAAGCAGAAGTATTGGATGTGCATCTAAGCCCTCTTCTCAGAGCCACTGCAGGCAAGAGTACGATAACAGAATATCCACTATGATAATGTATGAAACATACTGTAATCAAAGAAAGAAACAGATGAACCCTGTGTGGATGAGTAGACACGTGCCTACACAGTGGTGCATAAGCAGAAGTATTGGATGTGCATCTAAGCCCTCTTCTCAGAGCCACTGCAGGCAAGAGTACGATAACAGAATATCCACTATGATAATGTATGAAACATACTGTAATCAAAGAAAGAAACAGATGAACCCTGTGTGGATGAGTAGACACGTGCCTACACAGTGGTGCATAAGCAGAAGTATTGGATGTGCATCTAAGCCCTCTTCTCAGAGCCACTGCAGGCAAGAGTACGATAACAGAATATCCACTATGATAATGTATGAAACATACTGTAATCAAAGAAAGAAACAGATGAACCCTGTGTGGATGAGTAGACACGTGCCTACACAGTGGTGCATAAGCAGAAGTATTGGATGTGCATCTAAGCCCTCTTCTCAGAGCCACTGCAGGCCAGAGTACGATAACAGAATATCCACTATGATAATGTATGAAACATACTGTAATCAAAGAAAGAAACAGATGAACCCTGTGTGGATGAGTAGACACGTGCCTACACAGTGGTGCATAAGCAGAAGTATTGGATGTGCATCTAAGCCCTCTTCTCAGAGCCACTGCAGGCCAGAGTACGATAACAGAATATCCACTATGATAATGTATGAAACATACTGTAATCAAAGAAAGAAACAGATGAACCCTGTGTGGATGAGTAGACACGTGCCTACACAGTGGTGCATAAGCAGAAGTATTGGATGTGCATCTAAGCCCTCTTCTCAGAGCCACAGCAGGCAAGAGTACGATAACAGAATATCCACTATGATAATGTATGAAACATACTGTAATCAAAGAAAGAAACAGATGAACCCTGTGTGGATGAGTAGACACGTGCCTACACAGTGGTGCATAAGCAGAAGTATTGGATGTGCATCTAAGCCCTCTTCTCAGAGCCACAGCAGGCAAGAGTACGATAACAGAATATCCACTATGATAATGTATGAAACATACTGTAATCAAAGAAAGAAACAGATGAACCCTGTGTGGATGAGTAGACACGTGCCTACACAGTGGTGCATAAGCAGAAGTATTGGATGTGCATCTAAGCCCTCTTCTCAGAGCCACTGCAGGCCAGAGTACGATAACAGAATATCCACTATGATAATGTATGAAACATACTGTAATCAAAGAAAGAAACAGATGAACCCTGTGTGGATGAGTAGACACGTGCCTACACAGTGGTGCATAAGCAGAAGTATTGGATGTGCATCTAAGCCCTCTTCTCAGAGCCACTGCAGGTCAGAGTACGATAACAGAATATCCACTATGATAATGTATGAAACATACTGTAATCAAAGAAAGAAACAGATGAACCCTGTGTGGATGAGTAGACACGTGCCTACACAGTGGTGCATAAGCAGAAGTATTGGATGTGCATCTAAGCCCTCTTCTCAGAGCCACTGCAGGCCAGAGTACGATAACAGAATATCCACTATGATAATGTATGAAACATACTGTAATCAAAGAAAGAAACAGATGAACCCTGTGTGGATGAGTAGACACGTGCCTACACAGTGGTGCATAAGCAGAAGTATTGGATGTGCATCTAAGCCCTCTTCTCAGAGCCATTGCAGGTCAGAGTACGATAACAGAATATCCACTATGATAATGTATGAAACATACTGTAATCAAAGAAAGAAACAGATGAACCCTGTGTGGATGAGTAGACACGTGCCTACACAGTGGTGCATAAGCAGAAGTATTGGATGTGCATCTAAGCCCTCTTCTCAGAGCCATTGCAGGTCAGAGTACGATAACAGAATATCCACTATGATAATGTATGAAACATACTGTAATCAAAGAAAGAAACAGATGAACCCTGTGTGGATGAGTAGACACGTGCCTACACAGTGGTGCATAAGCAGAAGTATTGGATGTGCATCTAAGCCCTCTTCTCAGAGCCACTGCAGGCCAGAGTACGATAACAGAATATCCACTATGATAATGTATGAAACATACTGTAATCAAAGAAAGAAACAGATGAACCCTGTGTGGATGAGTAGACACGTGCCTACACAGTGGTGCATAAGCAGAAGTATTGGATGTGCATCTAAGCCCTCTTCTCAGAGCCACTGCAGGCCAGAGTACGATAACAGAATATCCACTATGATAATGTATGAAACATACTGTAATCAAAGAAAGAAACAGATGAACCCTGTGTGGATGAGTAGACACGTGCCTACACAGTGGTGCATAAGCAGAAGTATTGGATGTGCATCTAAGCCCTCTTCTCAGAGCCACTGCAGGCCAGAGTACGATAACAGAATATCCACTATGATAATGTATGAAACATACTGTAATCAAAGAAAGAAACAGATGAACCCTGTGTGGATGAGTAGACACGTGCCTACACAGTGGTGCATAAGCAGAAGTATTGGATGTGCATCTAAGCCCTCTTCTCAGAGCCACTGCAGGCCAGAGTACGATAACAGAATATCCACTATGATAATGTATGAAACATACTGTAATCAAAGAAAGAAACAGATGAACCCTGTGTGGATGAGTAGACACGTGCCTACACAGTGGTGCATAAGCAGAAGTATTGGATGTGCATCTAAGCCCTCTTCTCAGAGCCATTGCAGGTCAGAGTACGATAACAGAATATCCACTATGATAATGTATGAAACATACTGTAATCAAAGAAAGAAACAGATGAACCCTGTGTGGATGAGTAGACACGTGCCTACACAGTGGTGCATAAGCAGAAGTATTGGATGTGCATCTAAGCCCTCTTCTCAGAGCCACTGCAGGCCAGAGTACGATAACAGAATATCCACTATGATAATGTATGAAACATACTGTAATCAAAGAAAGAAACAGATGAACCCTGTGTGGATGAGTAGACACGTGCCTACACAGTGGTGCATAAGCAGAAGTATTGGATGTGCATCTAAGCCCTCTTCTCAGAGCCACTGCAGGCCAGAGTACGATAACAGAATATCCACTATGATAATGTATGAAACATACTGTAATCAAAGAAAGAAACAGATGAACCCTGTGTGGATGAGTAGACACGTGCCTACACAGTGGTGCATAAGCAGAAGTATTGGATGTGCATCTAAGCCCTCTTCTCAGAGCCACTGCAGGCAAGAGTACGATAACAGAATATCCACTATGATAATGTATGAAACATACTGTAATCAAAGAAAGAAACAGATGAACCCTGTGTGGATGAGTAGACACGTGCCTACACAGTGGTGCATAAGCAGAAGTATTGATGTGCATCTAAGCCCTCTTCTCAGAGCCACTGCAGGCCAGAGTACGATAACAGAATATCCACTATGATAATGTATGAAACATACTGTAATCAAAGAAAGAAACAGATGAACCCTGTGTGGATGAGTAGACACGTGCCTACACAGTGGTGCATAAGCAGAAGTATTGGATGTGCATCTAAGCCCTCTTCTCAGAGCCATTGCAGGTCAGAGTACGATAACAGAATATCCACTATGATAATGTATGAAACATACTGTAATCAAAGAAAGAAACAGATGAACCCTGTGTGGATGAGTAGACACGTGCCTACACAGTGGTGCATAAGCAGAAGTATTGATGTGCATCTAAGCCCTCTTCTCAGAGCCATTGCAGGTCAGAGTACGATAACAGAATATCCACTATGATAATGTATGAAACATACTGTAATCAAAGAAAGAAACAGATGAACCCTGTGTGGATGAGTAGACACGTGCCTACACAGTGGTGCATAAGCAGAAGTATTGGATGTGCATCTAAGCCCTCTTCTCAGAGCCACTGCAGGTCAGAGTACGATAACAGAATATCCACTATGATAATGTATGAAACATACTGTAATCAAAGAAAGAAACAGATGAACCCTGTGTGGATGAGTAGACACGTGCCTACACAGTGGTGCATAAGCAGAAGTATTGGATGTGCATCTAAGCCCTCTTCTCAGAGCCATTGCAGGTCAGAGTACGATAACAGAATATCCACTATGATAATGTATGAAACATACTGTAATCAAAGAAAGAAACAGATGAACCCTGTGTGGATGAGTAGACACGTGCCTACACAGTGGTGCATAAGCAGAAGTATTGGATGTGCATCTAAGCCCTCTTCTCAGAGCCATTGCAGGTCAGAGTACGATAACAGAATATCCACTATGATAATGTATGAAACATACTGTAATCAAAGAAAGAAACAGATGAACCCTGTGTGGATGAGTAGACACGTGCCTACACAGTGGTGCATAAGCAGAAGTATTGGATGTGCATCTAAGCCCTCTTCTCAGAGCCACTGCAGGCCAGAGTACGATAACAGAATATCCACTATGATAATGTATGAAACATACTGTAATCAAAGAAAGAAACAGATGAACCCTGTGTGGATGAGTAGACACGTGCCTACACAGTGGTGCATAAGCAGAAGTATTGGATGTGCATCTAAGCCCTCTTCTCAGAGCCACTGCAGGCCAGAGTACGATAACAGAATATCCACTATGATAATGTATGAAACATACTGTAATCAAAGAAAGAAACAGATAAACCCTGTCTGGATGAGTAGACACGTGCCTACACAGTGGTGCATAAGCAGAAGTATTGGATGTGCATCTAAGCCCTCTTCTCAGAGCCACTGCAGGCCAGAGTACGATAACAGAATATCCACTATGATAATGTATGAAACATACTGTAATCAAAGAAAGAAACAGATGAACCCTGTGTGGATGAGTAGACACGTGCCTACACAGTGGTGCATAAGCAGAAGTATTGGATGTGCATCTAAGCCCTCTTCTCAGAGCCACTGCAGGCCAGAGTACGATAACAGAATATCCACTATGATAATGTATGAAACATACTGTAATCAAAGAAAGAAACAGATGAACCCTGTGTGGATGAGTAGACACGTGCCTACACAGTGGTGCAAAAGCAGAAGTATTGATGTGCATCTAAGCCCTCTTATCAGAGCCACTGCAGGCCAGAGTACGATAACAGAATATCCACTATGATAATGTATGAAACATACTGTAATCAAAGAAAGAAACAGATGAACCCTGTGTGGATGAGTAGACACGTGCCTACACAGTGGTGCATAAGCAGAAGTATTGGATGTGCATCTAAGCCCTCTTCTCAGAGCCACTGCAGGCCAGAGTACGATAACAGAATATCCACTATGATAATGTATGAAACATACTGTAATCAAAGAAAGAAACAGATGAACCCTGTGTGGATGAGTAGACACGTGCCTACACAGTGGTGCATAAGCAGAAGTATTGGATGTGCATCTAAGCCCTCTTCTCAGAGCCACTGCAGGTCAGAGTACGATAACAGAATATCCACTATGATAATGTATGAAACATACTGTAATCAAAGAAAGAAACAGATGAACCCTGTGTGGATGAGTAGACACGTGCCTACACAGTGGTGCATAAGCAGAAGTATTGGATGTGCATCTAAGCCCTCTTCTCAGAGCCATTGCAGGTCAGAGTACGATAACAGAATATCCACTATGATAATGTATGAAACATACTGTAATCAAAGAAAGAAACAGATGAACCCTGTGTGGATGAGTAGACACGTGCCTACACAGTGGTGCATAAGCAGAAGTATTGGATGTGCATCTAAGCCCTCTTCTCAGAGCCATTGCAGGTCAGAGTACGATAACAGAATATCCACTATGATAATGTATGAAACATACTGTAATCAAAGAAAGAAACAGATGAACCCTGTGTGGATGAGTAGACACGTGCCTACACAGTGGTGCATAAGCAGAAGTATTGGATGTGCATCTAAGCCCTCTTCTCAGAGCCACTGCAGGCCAGAGTACGATAACAGAATATCCACTATGATAATGTATGAAACATACTGTAATCAAAGAAAGAAACAGATGAACCCTGTGTGGATGAGTAGACACGTGCCTACACAGTGGTGCATAAGCAGAAGTATTGGATGTGCATCTAAGCCCTCTTCTCAGAGCCACTGCAGGTCAGAGTACGATAACAGAATATCCACTATGATAATGTATGAAACATACTGTAATCAAAGAAAGAAACAGATGAACCCTGTGTGGATGAGTAGACACGTGCCTACACAGTGGTGCATAAGCAGAAGTATTGGATGTGCATCTAAGCCCTCTTATCAGAGCCACTGCAGGCCAGAGTACGATAACAGAATATCCACTAAGATAATGTATGAAACATACTGTAATCAAAGAAAGAAACAGATGAACCCTGTGTGGATGAGTAGACACGTGCCTACACAGTGGTGCATAAGCAGAAGTATTGGATGTGCATCTAAGCCCTCTTCTCAGAGCCACTGCAGGTCAGAGTACGATAACAGAATATCCACTATGATAATGTATGAAACATACTGTAATCAAAGAAAGAAACAGATGAACCCTGTGTGGATGAGTAGACACGTGCCTACACAGTGGTGCATAAGCAGAAGTATTGATGTGCATCTAAGCCCTCTTATCAGAGCCACTGCAGGCCAGAGTACGATAACAGAATATCCACTATGATAATGTATGAAACATACTGTAATCAAAGAAAGAAACAGATGAACCCTGTGTGGATGAGTAGACACGTGCCTACACAGTGGTGCATAAGCAGAAGTATTGATGTGCATCTAAGCCCTCTTCTCAGAGCCACTGCAGGCCAGAGTACGATAACAGAATATCCACTATGATAATGTATGAAACATACTGTAATCAAAGAAAGAAACAGATGAACCCTGTGTGGATGAGTAGACACGTGCCTACACAGTGGTGCATAAGCAGAAGTATTGATGTGCATCTAAGCCCTCTTCTCAGAGCCACTGCAGGCCAGAGTACGATAACAGAATATCCACTATGATAATGTATGAAACATACTGTAATCAAAGAAAGAAACAGATGAACCCTGTGTGGATGAGTAGACACGTGCCTACACAGTGGTGCATAAGCAGAAGTATTGGATGTGCATCTAAGCCCTCTTATCAGAGCCACTGCAGGCCAGAGTACGATAACAGAATATCCACTATGATAATGTATGAAACATACTGTAATCAAAGAAAGAAACAGATGAACCCTGTGTGGATGAGTAGACACGTGCCTACACAGTCGTGCATAAGCAGAAGTATTGATGTGCATCTAAGCCCTCTTCTCAGAGCCACTGCAGGCCAGAGTACGATAACAGAATATCCACTATGATAATGTATGAAACATACTGTAATCAAAGAAAGAAACAGATGAACCCTGTGTGGATGAGTAGACACGTGCCTACACAGTGGTGCATAAGCAGAAGTATTGATGTGCATCTAAGCCCTCTTCTCAGAGCCACTGCAGGCCAGAGTACGATAACAGAATATCCACTATGATAATGTATGAAACATACTGTAATCAAAGAAAGAAACAGATGAACCCTGTGTGGATGAGTAGACACGTGCCTACACAGTGGTGCATAAGCAGAAGTATTGGATGTGCATCTAAGCCCTCTTCTCAGAGCCACTGCAGGCCAGAGTACGATAACAGAATATCCACTATGATAATGTATGAAACATACTGTAATCAAAGAAAGAAACAGATGAACCCTGTGTGGATGAGTAGACACGTGCCTACACAGTGGTGCATAAGCAGAAGTATTGGATGTGCATCTAAGCCCTCTTCTCAGAGCCACTGCAGGCCAGAGTACGATAACAGAATATCCACTATGATAATGTATGAAACATACTGTAATCAAAGAAAGAAACAGATAAACCCTGTGTGGATGAGTAGACACGTGCCTACACAGTGGTGCATAAGCAGAAGTATTGATGTGCATCTAAGCCCTCTTCTCAGAGCCACTGCAGGCCAGAGTACGATAACAGAATATCCACTATGATAATGTATGAAACATACTGTAATCAAAGAAAGAAACAGATAAACCCTGTCTGGATGAGTAGACACGTGCCTACACAGTGGTGCATAAGCAGAAGTATTGGATGTGCATCTAAGCCCTCTTCTCAGAGCCACTGCAGGCCAGAGTACGATAACAGAATATCCACTATGATAATGTATGAAACATACTGTAATCAAAGAAAGAAACAGATGAACCCTGTATGGATGAGTAGACACGTGCCTACACAGTGGTGCATAAGCAGAAGTATTGGTTGTGCATCTAAGCCCTCTTCTCAGAGCCACTGCAGGCCAGAGTACGATAACAGAATATCCACTATGATAATGTATGAAACATACTGTAATCAAAGAAAGAAACAGATGAACCCTGTGTGGATGAGTAGACACGTGCCTACACAGTGGTGCATAAGCAGAAGTATTGGATGTGCATCTAAGCCCTCTTATCAGAGCCACTGCAGGCCAGAGTACGATAACAGAATATCCACTATGATAATGTATGAAACATACTGTAATCAAAGAAAGAAACAGATAAACCCTGTCTGGATGAGTAGACACGTGCCTACACAGTGGTGCATAAGCAGAAGTATTGGATGTGCATCTAAGCCCTCTTCTCAGAGCCACTGCAGGCCAGAGTACGATAACAGAATATCCACTATGATAATGTATGAAACATACTGTAATCAAAGAAAGAAACAGATGAACCCTGTATGGATGAGTAGACACGTGCCTACACAGTGGTGCATAAGCAGAAGTATTGGTTGTGCATCTAAGCCCTCTTCTCAGAGCCACTGCAGGCCAGAGTACGATAACAGAATATCCACTATGATAATGTATGAAACATACTGTAATCAAAGAAAGAAACAGATGAACCCTGTGTGGATGAGTAGACACGTGCCTACACAGTGGTGCATAAGCAGAAGTATTGGATGTGCATCTAAGCCCTCTTATCAGAGCCACTGCAGGCCAGAGTACGATAACAGAATATCCACTATGATAATGTATGAAACATACTGTAATCAAAGAAAGAAACAGATGAACCCTGTGTGGATGAGTAGACACGTGCCTACACAGTGGTGCATAAGCAGAAGTATTGGATGTGCATCTAAGCCCTCTTCTCAGAGCCACTGCAGGCCAGAGTACGATAACAGAATATCCACTATGATAATGTATGAAACATACTGTAATCAAAGAAAGAAACAGATGAACCCTGTGTGGATGAGTAGACACGTGCCTACACAGTGGTGCATAAGCAGAAGTATTGGATGTGCATCTAAGCCCTCTTCTCAGAGCCATTGCAGGTCAGAGTACGATAACAGAATATCCACTATGATAATGTATGAAACATACTGTAATCAAAGAAAGAAACAGATGAACCCTGTGTGGATGAGTAGACACGTGCCTACACAGTGGTGCATAAGCAGAAGTATTGGATGTGCATCTAAGCCCTCTTCTCAGAGCCACTGCAGGCCAGAGTACGATAACAGAATATCCACTATGATAATGTATGAAACATACTGTAATCAAAGAAAGAAACAGATAAACCCTGTCTGGATGAGTAGACACGTGCCTACACAGTGGTGCATAAGCAGAAGTATTGGATGTGCATCTAAGCCCTCTTCTCAGAGCCACTGCAGGCCAGAGTACGATAACAGAATATCCACTATGATAATGTATGAAACATACTGTAATCAAAGAAAGAAACAGATGAACCCTGTATGGATGAGTAGACACGTGCCTACACAGTGGTGCATAAGCAGAAGTATTGGATGTGCATCTAAGCCCTCTTCTCAGAGCCACTGCAGGCCAGAGTACGATAACAGAATATCCACTATGATAATGTATGAAACATACTGTAATCAAAGAAAGAAACAGATAAACCCTGTGTGGATGAGTAGATACGTGCCTACACAGTGGTGCATAAGCAGAAGTATTGGATGTGCATCTAAGCCCTCTTCTCAGAGCCACTGCAGGCCAGAGTACGATAACAGAATATCCACTATGATAATGTATGAAACATACTGTAATCAAAGAAAGAAACAGATAAACCCTGTCTGGATGAGTAGACACGTGCCTACACAGTGGTGCATAAGCAGAAGTATTGGATGTGCATCTAAGCCCTCTTCTCAGAGCCACTGCAGGCCAGAGTACGATAACAGAATATCCACTATGATAATGTATGAAACATACTGTAATCAAAGAAAGAAACAGATGAACCCTGTATGGATGAGTAGACACGTGCCTACACAGTGGTGCATAAGCAGAAGTATTGGATGTGCATCTAAGCCCTCTTCTCAGAGCCACTGCAGGCCAGAGTACGATAACAGAATATCCACTATGATAATGTATGAAACATACTGTAATCAAAGAAAGAAACAGATGAACCCTGTGTGGATGAGTAGACACGTGCCTACACAGTGGTGCAAAAGCAGAAGTATTGGATGTGCATCTAAGCCCTCTTATCAGAGCCACTGCAGGCCAGAGTACGATAACAGAATATCCACTATGATAATGTATGAAACATACTGTAATCAAAGAAAGAAACAGATGAACCCTGTGTGGATGAGTAGACACGTGCCTACACAGTGGTGCATAAGCAGAAGTATTGATGTGCATCTAAGCCCTCTTCTCAGAGCCACTGCAGGCCAGAGTACGATAACAGAATATCCACTATGATAATGTATGAAACATACTGTAATCAAAGAAAGAAACAGATGAACCCTGTGTGGATGAGTAGACACGTGCCTACACAGTGGTGCATAAGCAGAAGTATTGGATGTGCATCTAAGCCCTCTTCTCAGAGCCATTGCAGGTCAGAGTACGATAACAGAATATCCACTATGATAATGTATGAAACATACTGTAATCAAAGAAAGAAACAGATGAACCCTGTGTGGATGAGTAGACACGTGCCTACACAGTGGTGCATAAGCAGAAGTATTGGATGTGCATCTAAGCCCTCTTCTCAGAGCCATTGCAGGTCAGAGTACGATAACAGAATATCCACTATGATAATGTATGAAACATACTGTAATCAAAGAAAGAAACAGATGAACCCTGTGTGGATGAGTAGACACGTGCCTACACAGTGGTGCATAAGCAGAAGTATTGGATGTGCATCTAAGCCCTCTTCTCAGAGCCATTGCAGGTCAGAGTACGAGAACAGAATATCAACTATGATAATGTATGAAACATACTGTAATCAAAGAAAGAAACAGATGAACCCTGTGTGGATGAGTAGACACGTGCCTACACAGTGGTGCATAAGCAGAAGTATTGGATGTGCATCTAAGCCCTCTTCTCAGAGCCACTGCAGGCCAGAGTACGATAACAGAATATCCACTATGATAATGTATGAAACATACTGTAATCAAAGAAAGAAACAGATGAACCCTGTGTGGATGAGTAGACACGTGCCTACACAGTGGTGCATAAGCAGAAGTATTGGATGTGCATCTAAGCCCTCTTCTCAGAGCCACTGCAGGCCAGAGTACGATAACAGAATATCCACTATGATAATGTATGAAACATACTGTAATCAAAGAAAGAAACAGATGAACCCTGTGTGGATGAGTAGACACGTGCCTACACAGTGGTGCATAAGCAGAAGTATTGGATGTGCATCTAAGCCCTCTTATCAGAGCCACTGCAGGCCAGAGTACGATAACAGAATATCCACTATGATAATGTATGAAACATACTGTAATCAAAGAAAGAAACAGATGAACCCTGTGTGGATGAGTAGACACGTGCCTACACAGTCGTGCATAAGCAGAAGTATTGATGTGCATCTAAGCCCTCTTCTCAGAGCCACTGCAGGCCAGATTACGATAACAGAATATCCACTATGATAATGTATGAAACATACTGTAATCAAAGAAAGAAACAGATGAACCCTGTGTGGATGAGTAGACACGTGCCTACACAGTGGTGCATAAGCAGAAGTATTGGATGTGCATCTAAGCCCTCTTCTCAGAGCCACTGCAGGCCAGAGTACAATAACAGAATATCCACTATGATAATGTATGAAACATACTGTAATCAAAGAAAGAAACAGATGAACCCTGTGTGGATGAGTAGACACGTGCCTACACAGTGGTGCATAAGCAGAAGTATTGATGAGCATCTAAGCCCTCTTCTCAGAGCCACTGCAGGCCAGAGTACGATAACAGAATATCCACTATGATAATGTATGAAACATACTGTAATCAAAGAAAGAAACAGATGAACCCTGTGTGGATGAGTAGACACGTGCCTACACAGTGGTGCATAAGCAGAAGTATTGGATGTGCATCTAAGCCCTCTTCTCAGAGCCACTGCAGGCCAGAGTACGATAACAGAATATCCACTATGATAATGTATGAAACATACTGTAATCAAAGAAAGAAACAGATGAACCCTGTGTGGATTAGTAGACACGTGCCTACACAGTGGTGCATAAGCAGAAGTATTGGATGTGCATCTAAGCCCTCTTCTCAGAGCCACTGCAGGCCAGAGTACGATAACAGAATATCCACTATGATAATGTATGAAACATACTGTAATCAAAGAAAGAAACAGATGAACCCTTTGTGGATGAGTAGACACGTGCCTACACAGTGGTGCATAAGCAGAAGTATTGATGTGCATCTAAGCCCTCTTCTCAGAGCCATTGCAGGTCAGAGTACGATAACAGAATATCCACTATGATAATGTATGAAACATACTGTAATCAAAGAAAGAAACAGATGAACCCTGTGTGGATGAGTAGACACGTGCCTACACAGTGGTGCATAAGCAGAAGTATTGGATGTGCATCTAAGCCCTCTTCTCAGAGCCATTGCAGGTCAGAGTACGATAACAGAATATCCACTATGATAATGTATGAAACATACTGTAATCAAAGAAAGAAACAGATGAACCCTGTGTGGATGAGTAGACACGTGCCTACACAGTGGTGCATAAGCAGAAGTATTGGATGTGCATCTAAGCCCTCTTCTCAGAGCCATTGCAGGTCAGAGTACGATAACAGAATATCAACTATGATAATGTATGAAACATACTGTAATCAAAGAAAGAAACAGATGAACCCTGTGTGGATGAGTAGACACGTGCCTACACAGTGGTGCATAAGCAGAAGTATTGGATGTGCATCTAAGCCCTCTTCTCAGAGCCACTGCAGGCCAGAGTACGATAACAGAATATCCACTATGATAATGTATGAAACATACTGTAATCAACGAAAGAAACAGATGAACCCTGTGTGGATGAGTAGACACGTGCCTACACAGTGGTGCATAAGCAGAAGTATTGGATGTGCATCTAAGCCCTCTTCTCAGAGCCACTGCAGGCCAGAGTACGATAACAGAACATCCACTATGATAATGTATGAAACATACTGTAATCAAAGAAAGAAACAGATGAACCCTGTGTGGATGAGTGGACACGTGCCTACACAGTGGTGCATAAGCAGAAGTATTGGATGTGCATCTAAGCCCTCTTATCAGAGCCACTGCAGGCCAGAGTACGATAACAGAATATCCACTATGATAATGTATGAAACATACTGTAATCAAAGAAAGAAACAGATGAACCCTGTGTGGATGAGTAGACACGTGCCTACACAGTGGTGCATAAGCAGAAGTATTGGATGTGCATCTAAGCCCTCTTCTCAGAGCCACTGCAGGCCAGAGTACGATAACAGAATATCCACTATGATAATGTATGGAACATACTGTAATCAAAGAAAGAAACAGATGAACCCTGTGTGGATGAGTAGACACGTGCCTACACAGTGGTGCATAAGCAGAAGTATTGGATGTGCATCTAAGCCCTCTTCTCAGAGCCACTGCAGGCCAGATTACGATAACAGAATATCCACTATGATAATGTATGAAACATACTGTAATCAAAGAAAGAAACAGATGAACCCTGTGTGGATGAGTAGACACGTGCCTACACAGTGGTGCATAAGCAGAAGTATTGGATGTGCATCTAAGCCCTCTTATCAGAGCCACTGCAGGCCAGAGTACGATAACAGAATATCCACTATGATAATGTATGAAAAACATTAAGGAAATCAAAGAAAGAAACAGATGAACCCTGTGTGGATGAGTAGACACGTGCCTACACAGTGGTGCATAAGCAGAAGTATTGGATGAGCATCTAAGCCCTCTTCTCAGAGCCACTGCAGGCCAGAGTACGATAACAGAATATCCACTATGATAATGTATGAAACATACTGTAATCAAAGAAAGAAACAGATGAACCCTGTGTGGATGAGTAGACACGTGCCTACACAGTGGTGCATAAGCAGAAGTATTGGATGTGCATCTAAGCCCTCTTCTCAGAGCCACTGCAGGCCAGAGTACGATAACAGAATATCCACTATGATAATGTATGAAACATACTGTAATCAAAGAAAGAAACAGATGAACCCTGTGTGGATGAGTAGACACGTGCCTACACAGTGGTGCATAAGCAGAAGTATTGGATGTGCATCTAAGCCCTCTTCTCAGAGCCACTGCAGGCCAGAGTACGATAACAGAATATCCACTATGATAATGTATGAAACATACTGTAATCAAAGAAAGAAACAGATGAACCCTGTGTGGATGAGTGGACACGTGCCTACACAGTGGTGCATAAGCAGAAGTATTGGATGTGCATCTAAGCCCTCTTATCAGAGCCACTGCAGGCCAGAGTACGATAACAGAATATCCACTATGATAATGTATGAAACATACTGTAATCAAAGAAAGAAACAGATGAACCCTGTGTGGATGAGTAGACACGTGCCTACACAGTGGTGCATAAGCAGAAGTATTGGATGTGCATCTAAGCCCTCTTCTCAGAGCCATTGCAGGTCAGAGTACGATAACAGAATATCCACTATGATAATGTATGAAACATACTGTAATCAAAGAAAGAAACAGATGAACCCTGTGTGGATGAGTAGACACGTGCCTACACAGTGGTGCATAAGCAGAAGTATTGATGTGCATCTAAGCCCTCTTCTCAGAGCCACTGCAGGCCAGAGTACGATAACAGAATATCCACTAAGATAATGTATGAAACATACTGTAATCAAAGAAAGAAACAGATGAACCCTGTGTGGATGAGTAGACACGTGCCTACACAGTGGTGCATAAGCAGAAGTATTGGATGTGCATCTAAGCCCTCTTATCAGAGCCACTGCAGGCCAGAGTACGATAACAGAATATCCACTATGATAATGTATGAAACATACTGTAATCAAAGAAAGAAACAGATGAACCCTGTGTGGATGAGTAGACACGTGCCTACACAGTCGTGCATAAGCAGAAGTATTGATGTGCATCTAAGCCCTCTTCTCAGAGCCACTGCAGGCCAGAGTACGATAACAGAATATCCACTATGATAATGTATGAAACATACTGTAATCAAAGAAAGAAACAGATGAACCCTGTGTGGATGAGTAGACACGTGCCTACACAGTGGTGCATAAGCAGAAGTATTGGATGTGCATCTAAGCCCTCTTCTCAGAGCCACTGCAGGCCAGAGTACGATAACAGAATATCCACTATGATAATGTATGAAACATACTGTAATCAAAGAAAGAAACAGATGAACCCTGTGTGGATGAGTAGACACGTGCCTACACAGTGGTGCATAAGCAGAAGTATTGGATGTGCATCTAAGCCCTCTTATCAGAGCCACTGCAGGCCAGAGTACGATAACAGAATATCCACTATGATAATGTATGAAAAACATTAAGGAAATCAAAGAAAGAAACAGATGAACCCTGTGTGGATGAGTAGACACGTGCCTACACAGTGGTGCATAAGCAGAAGTATTGGATGAGCATCTAAGCCCTCTTCTCAGAGCCACTGCAGGCCAGAGTACGATAACAGAATATCCACTATGATAATGTATGAAACATACTGTAATCAAAGAAAGAAACAGATGAACCCTGTGTGGATGAGTAGACACCTGCCTACACAGTGGTGCATAAGCAGAAGTATTGGATGTGCATCTAAGCCCTCTTCTCAGAGCCACTGCAGGCCAGAGTACGATAACAGAATATCCACTATGATAATGTATGAAACATACTGTAATCAAAGAAAGAAACAGATGAACCCTGTGTGGATGAGTAGACACGTGCCTACACAGTGGTGCATAAGCAGAAGTATTGGATGTGCATCTAAGCCCTCTTCTCAGAGCCACTGCAGGCCAGATTACGATAACAGAATACCCACTATGATAATGTATGAAACATACTGTAATCAAAGAAAGAAACAGATGAACCCTGTGTGGATGAGTAGACACGTGCCTACACAGTGGTGCATAAGCAGAAGTATTGGATGTGCATCTAAGCCCTCTTCTCAGAGCCACTGCAGGCCAGAGTACAATAACAGAATATCCACTATGATAATGTATGAAACATACTGTAATCAAAGAAAGAAACAGATGAACCCTGTGTGGATGAGTAGACACGTGCCTACACAGTGGTGCATAAGCAGAAGTATTGGATGAGCATCTAAGCCCTCTTCTCAGAGCCACTGCAGGCCAGAGTACGATAACAGAATATCCACTATGATAATGTATGAAACATACTGTAATCAAAGAAAGAAACAGATGAACCCTGTGTGGATGAGTAGACACCTGCCTACACAGTGGTGCATAAGCAGAAGTATTGGATGTGCATCTAAGCCCTCTTCTCAGAGCCACTGCAGGCCAGAGTACGATAACAGAATATCCACTATGATAATGTATGAAACATACTGTAATCAAAGAAAGAAACAGATGAACCCTGTGTGGATGAGTAGACACGTGCCTACACAGTGGTGCATAAGCAGAAGTATTGGATGTGCATCTAAGCCCTCTTATCAGAGCCACTGCAGGCCAGAGTACGATAACAGAATATCCACTATGATAATGTATGAAACATACTGTAATCAAAGAAAGAAACAGATGAACCCTGTGTGGATGAGTAGACACGTGCCTACACAGTGGTGCATAAGCAGAAGTATTGGATGTGCATCTAAGCCCTCTTCTCAGAGCCACTGCAGGCCAGAGTACGATAACAGAATATCCACTATGATAATGTATGAAACATACTGTAATCAAAGAAAGAAACAGATGAACCCTGTGTGGATGAGTAGACACGTGCCTACACAGTGGTGCATAAGCAGAAGTATTGGATGTGCATCTAAGCCCTCTTATCAGAGCCACTGCAGGCCAGAGTACGATAACAGAATATCCACTATGATAATGTATGAAACATACTGTAATCAAAGAAAGAAACAGATGAACCCTGTGTGGATGAGTAGACACGTGCCTACACAGTGGTGCATAAGCAGAAGTATTGGATGTGCATCTAAGCCCTCTTCTCAGAGCCACTGCAGGCCAGAGTACGATAACAGAATATCCACTATGATAATGTATGAAACATACTGTAATCAAAGAAAGAAACAGATGAACCCTGTGTGGATTAGTAGACACGTGCCTACACAGTGGTGCATAAGCAGAAGTATTGGATGTGCATCTAAGCCCTCTTCTCAGAGCCACTGCAGGCCAGAGTACGATAACAGAATATCCACTATGATAATGTATGAAACATACTGTAATCAAAGAAAGAAACAGATGAACCCTGTGTGGATGAGTAGACACGTGCCTACACAGTGGTGTATAAGCAGAAGTATTGGATGTGCTTCTAAGCCCTCTTCTCAGAGCCACTGCAGGCCAGAGTACGATAACAGAATATCCACTATGATAATGTATGAAACATACTGTAATCAAAGAAAGAAACAGATGAACCCTGTGTGGATGAGTAGACACGTGCCTACACAGTGGTGCATAAGCAGAAGTATTGGATGTGCATCTCGCTCCTCTATCTTCTGACAAGTTTACACTGATTGTTTCATGTATCTGGGCCTGTACCCCTGATGCCTGCATTCCCTTTGAACCTGGCCTTTTGTGCTGTGGAGTAGCCTTTTGTTCTAGATAAAACAGACTATGTATGGTCAGACTCTGACTACATGTCCTGCCAAATGTCAGCTCCGCAGAGCATGAAGAAACCCAGAAACACACACTGACTCTGGACTGCTGCTGGGCTACTGACAGGGTGTTTTCTTTCTATAACCTACTGTTTCCTTAGCCTGTTGTATTATCTAAGTGCAAACTCAATTACGAGAGAGACAACATAATTCATGTTTCAAGACGGTTCTAACATGATGCCTGACCTCTATTGGAAACAACATCTAAAGGCAGTTGTTTTCCTTTCAGAAATATCTGTGTTTTTTTTTTGTGATGGTTGAAACTTTTGGGTGGAACAGAAAGTGAGCTTCTAGTTTTTTCACAGACCTTGTTTTGAGGTTTTTATAAGCAAGAATAGAGAGACTTAGGAATTGGTAGATATCCCATACTGAAACCATGGAGATATAGTGATTGTGGTGTAGGTTAGAGAGGAGAAGCAGAGAGGGTCTCTGTGTGGAAGCGTCAGGCCCTTGGGAGGCCTTTCTTTGACACAGAGCTCTTCACATAGTGCTCTACACACACAGCTCTACACACAGGACTCATCTCAGCCACCTGCCTCCAACCCATCCTCCCTACCCAAACTGAACCTGGGTCTGTGCCTTGGCCTCCTCTCAGAGACAAGCTCTAGTCTCAGATCTTCATACAGAGCAGGAGTGTGATACACACACACACACACCCACGCACACCATCTCCACATCTCTGTCTCCTCTATCCTTTCTCCCAACCTTCAAAGTCAGCAGGCAGCAGGTAGCAGAGCCTCAGTGAGATAGGTACTGTAGGACAGACAGACAGACAGACAGACAGACAGACAGACAGACAGACAGACAGACAGACAGACAGACAGACAGACAGACAGACAGACAGACAGACAGACAGACAGACAGACAGACAGACAGACAGACAGACAGACAGACAGACAGACAGACAGACAGACAGACAGCAGTGTCAGAACTCTGTCAGCACAATCCTGTCTCTCATCTCTCACTGGCTCACACACAATTAAAGACATAATGTCTGCTCCCCTCTCCTCCTCCTGTTTCCTTATCAAGTATACACTGGTATACCTGAATATCAAGTATACACTGGCATACCTGAATATCAAGTCTACACTGGTATACCTGAATATCAAGTCTACACTGGTATACCTGAATATCAAGTATACACTGGCATACCTGAATATCAAGTCTACACTGGTATACCTGAATATCAAGTATACACTGGCATACCTGAATATCAAGTATACACTGGAATACCTGAATATCAAGTCTACACTGGTATACCTGAATATCAAGTCTACACTGGTATACCTGAATATCAAGTATACACTGGCATACCTGAATATCAAGTCTACATGGTATACCTGGATATCAAGTATACATGGTATACCTGAATATCAAGACTACATGGTATACCTGAATATCAAGACTACATGGTATACCTGGATATCAAGACTACATGGTATACCTGAATATCAAGACTACATGGTATACCTGAATATCAAGACTACATGGTATACCTGGATATCAAGACTACATGGTATACCTGAATATCAAGACTACATGGTATACCTGAATATCAAGACTACATGGTATACCTGGATATCAAGACTACATGGTATACCTGAATATCAAGACTACATGGTATACCTGAATATCAAGACTACATGGTATACCTGGATATCAAGACTACATGGTATACCTGAATATCAAGACTACATGGTATACCTGGAATATCAAGACTACATGGTATACCTGAATATCAAGACTACATGGTATACCTGAATATCAAGACTACATGGTATACCTGAATATCAAGACTACATGGTATACCTGAATATCAAGACTACATGGTATACCTGAATATCAAGACTACATGGTATACCTGAATATCAAGACTACATGGTATACCTGGATATCAAGACTACATGGTATACCTGAATATCAAGACTACATGGTATACCTGGATATCAAGACTACATGGTATACCTGAATATCAAGACTACATGGTATACCTGAATATCAAGACTACATGGTATACCTGAATATCAAGACTACATGGTATACCTGAATATCAAGACTACATGGTATACCTGAATATCAAGACTACATGGTATACCTGAATATCAAGTATACATGGTATGTTTTCTATACTTTACATGTACATGGAGTTACACCAGGGTCTATTTTATGAGATATTCACATTCAATATTTTATGTTTATTTTACTGTGTGATTGTTTTCTATGACCTGTTCTGGTTTGGTAGTATTTTGCTAGTTTTTGGTATAATGTAATAGTACATTATATCAAAATCAAAAACATTCTTGAATTTCTTTTTTTAAGGAATGGGAAAAGCTTTCATCCCAAAGTGATGGTGTGCACAGACAAGTTACAGTAGCATCCTAATATCAGACTCATGCTTCATTTCTCCGGGGTTGTGATGAAGTGAATTTTGACTGATGGTTCCTGATAGTGGCAACACGTGTCCCTCTTACCCGGCTGGCGCTCCTCACCCGCTACTCTACAGATGTGTCGCTTGATGTACCCGTCGATCGGTGCTCCACTGCCACTTAATAAAATATCACTCCTGCTTTGACAGCCGGCCTTAATTGAGTCCCTTGTCAGTTTTAGCAAACTGTGTGTTAACGTCATTTGAAACTTTTTTCCTTCTCCATCTATCTCTGTCTCTCTTTCTCTCTCTCTCTCGTTGTCTATAAGGAATATGTTAGCAGCCTAGCAGGCAAATCCTCTGTAACTTTGTTTAGGAAGGAGAGCGAGAGAGAGAGCGAGAGAGAGCGAGAGAGAGAGAG